>NC_047515.1:32819189-32862004 GCF_902827115.2 Pseudochaenichthys georgianus
TGTTAGTACACATTTACTGACATATACATTTGTATCATCTGTTGTAGACGCAAATACATTAAATAAAGTAAGAACTTATTCTCAAAAAAGATAAACGCCATTCTTAAAATGTATAAACGAACAATAGTTAGATTAATATTGATTAGAAATAAAAGAATTGAGAGAAGAAAAAGAGATAATATGTTATCTATCAAAACCCAGTTAGATTAACATTAATTGGATTGCACACTTTGTGTGTTTGTGTGGATATGTAGCACATTAACATTTGAATAGCACTTAATGACTGACTGAATGGAAATGACAATAAATGAAAATGTAAAACGAAAAAAGCGATCATGAAAGTGTTTCCAATAAATGAATAAAATAATTTTTGACCACTTTGTCGTTCAGATATATCACATATTTGTAACACGATTATACATTTATTGAAACAAAACACAGTATAGACTGAGGAGTGACTCCCGTGAGGTTCATGTGTTTTCTTCACTCCGCTGGGAAACTGCTCTCATGTCAAGAAGCATCAGATCAGTGCATGCACTGCATCGTCCAATCAGTGAGCGATACACAGTAAGGGGGCGGGGTGAGTATCTGAGGATTTCACCGGAGGATGGTCTGGTGGTTCCTCCATTATCGCTCCTCCATTATCGCTCCTCGATCCTCCGGCACAAATAAACGCCATTGGACGCTACTCAAGATGGCGCAGACAAATCAACTTCCGGTGATACAGAGGACCGAGGAGCGAGGAAATGAAAATAAACAACCTGAGATGCAGCCTATCTCTACTGTCTGCAGTAGGCTACTGACTTTTTGCAGTGGAGAAAATAGCGGTGTGTACCATGCATTCACTTTTAAGTCACCCTAGTGCAGTGACCACCAACTGGCGGCCCGCGGGCCACATCCGGCCCGCACGACGGGGTGACTGCGGCGTTGGCGGAGTGGTTACTGCGTTCGCCCCCCACCCATTTCTTTGTTTACAATGTCTCGTGAGTAAGGTGCAGTACCGGAGTCCAACAGAGAGGCAGCAGCTGCGAGGCAGCAGCTGCGGGACAGTAGACTGCGTACTGCGAAACCTTCCCTCCCCTGAAGAAGAAGTGATCCTTCGTTGTGAAGAGTCTGGTTAATGCGCTCTGCACCACAGCAGTAGCCCCGCTGCGACAGAGTCCAACAGAGAGGCTGGAGCTGCGGGACAGTAGCCTCGAAGCAGGGTTGGGTTGTAACGGAATACATAATGGCGTTACGTAATCAGAATACAAAAATCAAGTAGGCTAACTGTATTCAGCTGGCGTTACATTTGAAAAACGAGTAATCTGATTACAGTTACTTTCGTAAACCTGAAGTGAATACATTTTGGAATACTTATTGGAATTATTGGTGGAAAAGTTTCCTCACAAAATGTAATATTCATTACCGGCAGAACTGTGTGCACACTGCACAGCGCTGCAGCATGTCTGTGAGCGAGAGAGAGAGATGCAGCGTGTCTGTGAGGCCCCGCCCCCGCACGCAGATGAGAGAGAGAGATCTCTTTTAAAATATATTGAAAGTTAGAAACGGAGATGGTTAGATACAATATGCAAAATAACGTTTATGTATCATTTCTTTATTGTCGAAATGATGACATTTCATAACGGGATGAAATCAAAGTGAATGGCCTGCTGCTGCTGAATGCATGGGGCAAGTGACTGGAAAAAGTTTTAAAAGTTATTACATCGTTTCAAATAATAAATAATAATGATAATTCATTCTATTTAGGGGAGCCTTTCAAAGCACCCAAGGACACCTTACAATTCATAAGGAAAGTTTTTAAGACAGTACAAAGAATGCAGTTCGGGTGATGTTTTTTATGTGGGGTGCAGATGAGAGCTGTCCAGAATGACACCAAGATGTTGTGTTTGAGTTCTTGATAAGCCATTAAAACAGTAAAATAAGTGTCTCCTGTGCACCAAAACATACCCATCTGTTATGGAAAAAGAAAGTATTCCAAAAGTAATCTGAATACTATTTATAAAATTCTGGTCTATATAAAAATGGCTGGCCCGCGATAGTATCTATTGGTTACATTTCGGCCCTTGGACAAATGTAGTTGGTGATCCCTGCCCTAGTGGAATAGCTTTAGGGAAGGCTATATTGGCTTCTAGTCCGGACTGAAATATCTGAACAACAAGAAGATGGATAGCCTTGAAGTTGTGTACAGACATGCAGGCTTCTGACAGGACGATGCCTATTAACTTTGGTGAACCTAACACTGTTCCTTTTTAAAAATATATATATCAAGCGAAGACTTAAAAGCCAGTGTTTATGTCAGGAGTGTAAAGATACTCATTGGCTAACATACAGTATGTCATGAGGGTAGATTTGTACTCAGCCTTATTGTTTTTTTAGTGAGAGTGCTTGGCTGCTTGTCCTCCCAGTGCCCACTGGCCCAGCAGATGTCTGGCATGTTATTTAGTTGGACCATATGGTAGCCAGCGCTAAAACAGTGCCTTACATACCAAGTCTTCTGTTTGGCTTGATAGCGCTAAACACTTCTTGTGATGTAGCATATGTCTTTTTGATCAAAGACTGCTTATCAAAGCTCTGGGGTTTTGACAAGTTTTGAAGATTGAATACTGATGCTGACTGGTTAACTAATGTGTGGTTAATGCTCGGATGCCAGTCATTTGATCACACATTTTGTGAGAATGCTTTGTCAGAAACGTTTCTGTCTGAATGTATTTTGTGTTATAATAGGCAAAGATATGCCATCAGAATGATCTACCTTTCTCATTAAATAAAAATGTATCTTGGGATTGTTGTGTGTACTGTATAACTCTATTCCACACTTAGTTCAAACTTTTCAAAGCACACACCTTAATCAAAATGGAAGCCCCCGGAGAAACTAAAAATACATCTCACTAATGAGAAAAAAATGCTTATCACTTATGGAAGGAAAATATTTATGACTCTTCATTATAATATGGCACTCTGTAGCATAGGTGTCTCACAGCCACAGGAGTATAGTGTTAAGTGTGCTTCTTTTGTCTGCTTCTTTTGAGCACTTTGATGGCACAGCCACATATTTAATGGGAGATACTTTTCCCTGGGAGGGTCTTTGAGAATTGGCACTGGTCGGCTGCTGCAGTGGCCGCTGTGGTAAGTAACATATGGGCTTTTTATTACTCTTCAGAGCTGGAAAACACTCTCCCAGCACCAGCCACTTGCTCATTAGACTTCAGCTCAAGGCAAAGAGGGGAGAAAAGCAAAGATGGAGTCAGGGAAGCGACAGAGACAGAGTGACAGTGATGAGGCAAGAGTCGAGGAGACAGAATGGCTGCAGACAAAAAAGACTGACCAAAATGAATGCATGGTAAGATGGGAGAGAGACTGAGATAAAAGAGGACATCGTTTGTGTGTATGTAACTTATCCGCACAACATGAAAATATGCATCCAAGTGTGCACGTTTTGCGTGAGTTGATAAAAGAGAAAAGTCGAAAGGCAGCGAGTGACACCCACAGTGATACAGGGAAGAAAGCATGATGGCAAACATATCCCATAATTGCAGCTGTGAGACCAGTGTGTGTGTGTGTGTGGGGGGGGGGGGGGTCTCCAGCTGAGTGTGTCAGGTGCTCTGCAGTCTAGCTGCTGTTCACAGCTCACCACACAGTGAGAACCAACAAGCTGGTTGAAAGTCTGCTGATATTGAACCTAATCAACACTTACATTATGACAGGTCTTCGTTTCCACTTTTCTGAGTCAATGACACACTGGGGGAAAAAAACAATTATCAAACCATAGCTTTAATGAGTCACGTTAAAACAATTCACTGCTGAATTTAATAAAAGAAACCTCCTGCCCTTCTCTCTTATTGTTAACACGAGAAAGCACCAACTCCATTATGCTTTTTTCTGTCATGGTTGATAAAAACAGAAGTGTAAACCTGATCAAATTGTAAATAAACAATTCTGCGCTCATCTGTATCCTTTTTCCTGGCTGTGAAAGTAATCATCATCGCCCATGTGGTCCTTAGTGCTCGAGGAAGGAACATAAGCAGCTCTTGGAAGTCTCTGTGCCAGCCTGAGTTAGGCTTGTGCTGTGTTGTGAATGTACTGTATATAGTTTAGTGCTCACACAGGCACTACACTGTTGAAGTTCTTACTGTGTTGTGTAGATCAGAAGCAAGAAGTGCTGTAAGCTGGTTATTGCAGTATCACATCAAAAGGAGCTGCAGGTACAAATGAACTGGGATTGTTATCCTTTGAAGTCCTATTTCTCATTGGGAGAATACTGGAGGCTAAACAGTGACTGACATGTGGATTACACAATCTGGAGTGATGTGACATATTTGGCAGGTACAACTAAAGTCATAATCCAATAGCACATGGAGAGCATCCTGCTTACATTGTTTTGTATTTTTTAAAGAGAATAATACTGCAGGAAGATGATAGGGAGAGAGGGGCAATTTCGTATCATGAGATGCATGAATGTTTTCGATAGATGTTCTTCAAAATCAAAATATAATTTATGATGTGTTGCTTTCCAAGTATCCATTTGGGATTTTGTTTTAGATGTTCAATGTTTTTTACAATTCATGCCACTGATTTCAAATGATGCCCTAAATTATGGAAATGTACCTCAGTCCCTGTTGCTTCTGTTATTCGTTCTCTTGTATTCTCTAATCTATATCTGTTTTGATTACCTCATCTTTATTCAAGAGCAACACGCTTTATCACTTGAATGTTTTAATGTGAAATGTAGCCAGCTAAAAAGATGCTGAAAGTTTCATGTCCCTGCAAGTTCCTAATCATCTTCACCTAGACAGGAATTAAACATGTCATTTTGTAGTAATAAGAAACTGTGAACATTACAATATAAACTGGAGTGGGAAACTGTTGGATAAAACCTAAGCAAAAATGTATTTACATATACATACATTGTTCATACAGTATGTGGTAAAGGTTCAAATGTATGCTTGCTTTTAGTGCAATCTTACGTCCCTGCATTTGGGCACGTGTTTTTATTTATTATATACAGATTATATAATTATGGGTCAGGTAGCTTTTGCAGATCGATCCCATTGCCCCTTTCATTAGCATGAGAGTGCAGAGAGTCCATAAGCTGCAGACTCAAATAAAGGACCTATAGACCAAATCTCATGTTTAAAGCTAATGGCTTCTAGCCAAGGAGTCTGGAGGCCTCTAGTCTGTAGGGGTCTTGATTGTTAATGGTCACAACCACTCACAAACACACACCAACACACACACTCCCATGGAGATATACACACTTAAGCTCTACCCATTATGGCTGCACTTTAAATATGTGTATTGTAGTAAATGGGGGCAAATCAGGTACTACTGATTGGTGCTGATTGCTGGTTTGACTTTTGGTTTTGTCTTCAAGGATCAAGGGAATTACGCTGAATGGCTGTTTGAATGCCACATGAAGTCAAGCTGTAATTTAATAGACCTGTACTAGGCTGTGAGTGAGCATTTGAGACTGTATTTTGTTTCCTTAAACTACTATTTTTTTAGAATAATTAGAATTAGGAAGATACAGTCATTTGTACTTTATGGCACGATGACCTTCAGCAGTCTCATTTAGTCACTTGTTAGCAATAGCTTTTTTATAACACAAAGCTTCGGACATGTGTTCACAACCGGTTTTCCTAACGGTTTTTTTCATTGAGTATAAAACATGAAATTATCTTGTGCTTTTAGTAACCACATGATGTCTTGTTTGACACAAAGGAACCAGAAGGGGTAAAAGCCTAACTCATTCCCAGGTTTTGGCACTCATTCCTGCAAAGCAAAATAGAGAGTTTGTGAGTCCGGTAAATAAAGCCAGATATCTCATGTGCCGTTGTTCTTATAACCCTCTTTTTCTCCATCCCCTCCTCATCCGTGTGTGCTTCTCGCAGCTTTGTCAGGGTCGGTTCTAGGGGGGGGGGCAACAGGGGCCAATAGTCTGTTCTCGTACAGAACCAATCGAGTTATTGTTTTAATACCATAGGTAACAAATAATTCAATGAAACCACCACAGCTCAAATGAACATAACACATTTACATTTTTAATGCAGTTTTGAGCTTTATTATTACTCTTTAATCAGTTCCATTCCTAAAGTGAGATTTGTATTGGCAATGTAGTTTAACTAATTATTATTCAACTTGTGAATGATTTGATAATAACTTTGTTGTGAGAAAAATGTTTTACTCAACATCATTGCCTGCCTATCATGGACCCAGGTGCTGCTGAACCAGCTGTAGATGTACCTGGAAATGGTTTTGAAATAGGAAGGGAAAAAAGGATGAGGTTGGTTTCACATCAGGAAGAAAAGGGAAGGTGGTGGGGCGGAAAATGCATCTCAGCTGAGCTTCGGTATATTGCTTATGCGAGGGCTTATGATCTCTAATAACCCTTGTCCGGACAAAGTGACATAAAGAGGAATGGTGTTTGTAAGTGGAGAGCAAAGGGCAGGAATTAGTATAGAAAAGTTGAGACCAATAAAACGTGTTGTTGAAAAGGCAGCCAAGATTTTAAAACCTTGGGTTCTCGCTCGTCTGGCCATGTTTGTATTTCTCATTATCATGAGGGGTTAGGGAGTTTTACTTTTCCTAAGCGGGAGACAAAAAGGACAGAGAGTCTCTTATGAGGCAAGTGTGTGATATTGGGCTGTATAAATAATATTGACCTGAATGCAACATCTGCTTCATCTTTTCTTGGCAAGCTCTCCACACTTTGTGGATGCCAAGCTTAAAGTACAAAGCTATTGCTCCTGATGATGCAAGCGATATGCATGAGCCAGTTGGGTCAAGATAAGAATCACAGTTTATACAGAATATATAAACACTGTCATTTTTCATAAGAGCAACCATTAGTTGGTTTTAAAGAAAACATCTACAATCTTAAGCACTTTCTCCTCTTTGACCCGTACTGTCTGCCATGTGTTGAGCTTGTTAGCAAACACTTCTGCTATGCATTTCTGCCTTGCGCCTCTTTTGTTTTGCCTCTAGTGCAAACACCAATTAAATACTCATGTGATTAACGAGTTGCTGCCCTTTGCGAGACCCTAATTGAAGGAACACCTCTGAAGACAGACTGAAAAACGGTTTCTTTAATTAATCACCTCAGTGGAGAGAGGTCTACATATCGAAATGGTTTTCAAATGTAGAAAATCCTCCTTAGGACAAAACACAGAGGAAGTTTTTTTTCTCCTTCCTTGCTTGTATCTGCGCCTCCAGCAGGCCATTGCATCTGTCTTATATCCGGTAGCTCCTTTGAAAGTCGGTAGTCTTGGGTTTTCAAAACACTGCCACTGCTGACGGCTACAGTTGGGATCGGGAGGAGGTGGTGTCTTATTCTCTGTCATCACCTCTCTCATCGACCTTCTCTTCTTCTCTTCTGTCAGCTGAAAGTACACAGGGGGGAAAGGGGGGTTTCCTGTGGGCATTGCCGGGCCACTTGAGCTTGCTATGCGACAGCAGCGTCAGCCCACTCCTCAAACCTATAGCATTCTCTTCCCTTGCAATCCTGCTGTGCCAGGCGGAGAGGAATTAGTGTATCTCGCTACAGAAAACAAAACCCCAAAGGCCTCAGATCAAGTGAGATCGGTGCTCCTTCACATTTTGCATACGGTGACATGATAGCGCAGGGAAAATGTGTGTTCAAGTGTGTGTTTGCCATGCAATGCAATGCATTTAAGGGATTAACAGTTGATATTGACAATGAGTAACACAGTATGGGGACGCACAGTCTAAGCTACAGTCAACAAAATGTGTGCTTGTGATTAAACTTGCATATAGAGTATTTATGATTCAGTGGTAAAACTACAACTGAAGGCACAGCCACAAGGCTTAGTGTTCATCTAAAGAGATATTCTTTATCAACACAAGCACATTGCAGACATTTGGAGATTGTTCATGATGATTACATTGGCCCCAGTTTTGTCTCCTCTTACCTTTGGCCTTTTTTCCTCTTTTAAATCTTATGTGAACATTTTACCCTGTACGATGTGAGGGTCTAAGGACAGAGGGTGTCGTATTGTCATACTGATATTATGTACAAACTGTGAAGTCCACTGAGACAAATGTAACATTTGTGATATTGGGCTATATAAATAAACATTGATTGATTGATTGATTGATTGATTGATTGATTGATTGATTGATTGATTGATTGATTGATTGATTGAAAGGGGTTCAAATTAATAAAAGACTTCCATTTAAGAGTGCTATTCCTCTTTATTTGACCTCCAATATCTTGCTGCCATTCTACAGCACACCTCTTTCTGGTTCAATACAACCGGATGAAAGTTGAATGACTTTCTAATTGGCTGCACGGAGTTAGAGAGTGCAGCTCTGCCCTCAGCTCTTAGTTCCTGCAATAAAGCCATTGAAAGTTCAAGGTGACACAAAAGACAGAAAAAGGAAAACATCTGACACAAACTCACACAAGCTAGTTTAAGGTGACATTTTTCATTCCCTGGTCACGCTGGTCATATTGTTCATTTGTTATACCTTTGTATAGGTGTAAGGCTGACCTTGTTTTGTACAAAGTCCAAAGCAAAGCTTCCACACACTAAAAAGCTTTAGAGCTGCGAGTGCTTTTCTTCTAATGGTTTCTAATTAGCAGAACATAATTGCACGCCTCTTCGATGCTCTGAACCACATCACTCCTCCAAATGTCACGTTGAGAGCCAGCAGGGGGTGCATGTACTGTAGGAGGGAGCTAAATGCGCCTATAGGGAAAACATACGAAACATGAAATGGTATTTTCAGAACAGATAACAGTACAGATGATATATTCTGTAGGCTACTTTGTCTTTGAAGAAACTGTAACCTTTGCTTTGTAAAATATATACGTCTCTTTAACTCGAAAATGTTGTTTTATTTTGACACTGTTGTTATTGTGTCTCATTAAAGTCACTATGACATTGTTAGTCTTTGATGGGGCGAGGTAAGAAAATAGAGAATTGCACACTCAAAGTCCAAAGCTGTTAAGTTGTTTATTTGTTCTCGAGAGCAAAATAGTGTTTGGCGCAGCTATCCCTGAATTGTAGAGAACCGTTTAGCTTGAAAATAAAGACATCTGACAGAGACCAGGTGGGCACGGTTGCATCCTGTATTACCTGCTGCTTTTTCCACTTCTGTTCAATGGCTAATTTCACGCTCAACATGCATGCGTTTGAATTGGACCAAACTAAAATGTTGGCATTCAGGTTTTGATACATAAGAGAATAGAAAGTCTGGGATTATAGCAAATAGAGAACAGGGGGGATGCCGAGTGGGAGAGACAGACAGAGCTTGCAAATCGTGTAAACATATCTACAGAAGTAGATATGCAGGACCCTGGTTTACTGACATATGCAAGCGGCGCTGCGACAAAACATTATTTCCTTCTCTTAAAATGCACTTTTTCAGTCTGTTTGGTGTATATGGGCTTAGCCATTTCTTTGTTGTATTGCAAGTCTGTTACGGTCTCCTTTGTTTAAACAGAGTAGCACTCTCTGTACCACAAATCAGGGAGGATGCCTTTGTGATTCTTCTTGGATGTAACTTTCAGGTCAAATCATGTTTTTCTTTTTACACATTTTTTATTGTGAGTACATGTTGTTCTCAGCATTAATTACCCTTCCACATACGGTGGCTTTTGCTAAATTGGACAAGACAGTGGTGAAAGTGCCAGATCAAAAGTCTTGTTTTGCTAAATCACATTTATGAGAATCTCAACATCTTTGTCCTTGAGGTAATTGCTTCCTTTTACAACAGGAAATAGAGTGCTAAATGTAGCTTTCTATGGCCGTTTATAAGCACACTGGGAGTAACCATGGTGAAATGGGGTACTTTTTTTTTTGTAAATGAGCATGTTTGTGCTTTAGCAGATGTGGAGCAGGTGGGATTTACTATTGTTCATGGCAGACAGTCATGTTTATGCATGCGTGATTAATACCATTGTATTGTTATTACTGGCAGCTCATATTTGCAAATTGATCCGTGCTACGCTTTCCAGACATGAACATCACGTTTATCTTGTTGTTCAACACAGGATTACACGGGTTGGTGTTTTTTTCATATGAACTAAATAAATGTGTTGCATTCTAAAAACATTGCAACTACAGTCCTGTTAGGGGAAGACTGCAAATGCTAGAGGTTCCTTTATTCATTGTAAAATATGCAGTATTTTCCTTGGCTGGATTATCTGCTTCACTCAGCTGATAATTTGGTGATCAAGCTCAAACTGAATACTTTTTTATAAAAACACACGATTGCAAATAAATGTAGGCTTGAAGTCTTTGTTATCAAAGCGATAAAAGAGTAGAACACTCTGTTCCTCCCTGAACAAAGAGGAGATTTAAGCCATTATCTGTCATCTACAGCTGACTCTAAACTGCATGAAAGCCTGTCACTTTAAATTAATGAACACTCAAGCAACCTTTAGGTTACAGAACAGATCCTCCAATTAAAAATGTAATGATGCAGAGCCGTTACACACAATAGCATCAGGGGTTATTCACTGTCAGTGTTATTGATGTTGTTGGATGGTTAATAACTGCTTAACATGTATGTGGAGTACTTGCATTGATAATTGTCAATCCTTACCTGTGTGGCCCTTAATTGCAGCCCTATACAAAACCATACATCTAGCAGGTTTATTGATGTTGAAAAAACATGTTTCACAATATTGTCTTGATAAAAGTAGTTGGCAATAGTTGGTGCATGTGTATATAAAAACTGTTTTGATATTAATTGGTGATTAATATTGCAAAGATTTCACTTCTCACATAATGAATAACTACATGGATTGAGGAAGAGCCTGTGGCGCTGTCTTCTTCTCTTTCCCTTCTCAATGCGGTTGCATAATGCACAAAGCTACACAAACAACCCCCCCATAATTACCCTTGCGCTCTCTCATTCTTTTTTCCTTTGATGTTTAAAATTAGAGTTGAACGCAAGGTCAGTGTTTTTTATAAAATGTTCATCAGAGATGTATTATTTTTGAGGAATAAGATAAACAAGCCAAATAAAAGATAATTAGTTGGAAAATGAATTCAGTTTTCTGGTTGGGTGAATACTGCCAAACTGTGGATGAATAAAGGCACCTGTATACAGTAGCAGGTTATATTTGGCTATACACGGAAATTAATTTCACTTTTGGGAGTGTACGAGAACATGTAAATCAAAAACGTAAAGTCAGAGATACATATGAAGTGTGCAGCATTGATTTGTACAGAATGTGATGTTCAAAGTGTGTGTTTTATACACACGCCTGTGGCTGTAATAAAACATGTGTGAAGAATGAAGTGAATCTCCATTGAATTCATCCATGCTGTAGTTGCAGAGGTAAAGTGCTCTCAAGGAGATGACCTTTCCAACATTATACCTTGAAGGTTGACCTATTACTAATATCACAATTCACTCTTTACTTCTCCCCACATCGGGCGCTATATGGCTCTGATAGATTTCTTTCAGCTTCTCTCCTTTTCCACTTCCCTCTCCATCTTACAGCTCCCCTCACATCCTATTCATAGAGGTGGCAGGGTTATCAGAATGTGAGCAGTTGTTTCTTCCCCGAATCATTTGTATATGCTTGGAAGGATTAATCCTCCAGTCACATATGCACATATGCTAACTAACCAATCAACCCATGCCACTTTGGTTGTTTTTCACGTGGAAAAAAGGCAATTTGATTCTTTGTCACCTCAATCGAGTGTCTACGCCCCTCCCGCTCAATCTTCCCTTATCTTGAAAACACATCTTCATGTTGGCACGGCCTTTTGATTACAGCAACAACTCTGTGTGTGTGTGTGTGTGTGTGTGTGTGTGTGTGTGTGTGTGTGTGTGTGTGTGTGTGGTGTGTGTGTGTGTGTGTGGTGTGTGTGTGTGTTGTGTGGGTGTGTGTGTGTGTGTGTGGTGTGTAGGAGAGAGAGAGAGAGAGAGAGAAGAGAGAGAGATGAGTAGAGAGAGAGAGGAGAGAGAGAGAAGCTATAGCTGACTATCGCATAGATAGGGATAGAGGCTCTCTCCTCCCCTCGATTCTCCGTGCTCTATCTCTCTATGGTACTCTCTCCGAGAGAGAGAGAGAGAGCCTTGCTGGAGAAACAATCTGAAAGAGACAAATGCTGATATATTGTTTCTTAGAAAACATGGTCGATATAGAGACATGGGGCTGCTTTATTTCAACTCAGATCAGATTTTGATAGCATATGAATTCCTACATGATGCCGCTCTCACACATGTGTTCACAACCTGGGAACTGTTAAAGGCAATCCGTATGAATTTTTTGTTTCACAGTCAGCTTGGCGAACACAATAACCTTTTCTTTCATTAAATCCAGATAAGACTGTAAAGCAGCTGTATAAAGGCACAATAATCTAATTTGCCAGACTGCAAGAAAAGGACGATGGTTGTAATAAAGGGGGTGGAATGATATAGTTAAGTATCACAAAATTAAGTTTGTGATACTGTTCTGTTCTCGAAAATGATATAGATTTTTAGACAGATAGTGGCTCAGATTGCAAGAAGTTGTGCTATGTTGTTCGCTGATTTTAAATCCACAACATACTGTATACTATCAGTCTAATTATTGCCCATAGACAGCCCATAGCAAGGCTACAGTGCAGTTTCAATTGCCACTGAGTAACTTTTAATGGAGCAGTTGGCATTTAAGTGCCCCGTTTATGGCCAAATTGACAACAGTTGTTGAGAGTTGGCAGAATCTGTCCCTTTATACACTAGCTTTTTACAACAAATTGTGCTGCTGTTGACACTTGAAAGCAGGCAGCCTTCAGGCTTTAATTGCTTGCCTCCAAACTGTGCGTTTTATACCAGAATTATTTGGATGGATGAATAGATATAAATGCATATACTGTTATTTTAATCATGGCAATTTAAGTTTAATGCGCTACCTTGGTTGTGCAGGTCAAGGCCACAGACTCTGAGGCAATTGTTTAAATATATCGAGTATATATGAATACAGCTATATATGTTTTATATTTTCTGTCTTGGTTTTTTATCCTGTATCATACTCGATATACATAATTGCACAGTATTGAAAAACAGGATTGATAAATTGCACAGTATATTACATACTATAAAAAGTAGCAACGTTATTAACCCTGATGTCATTTCTCTTGTGTGTCCAGTTCCAGCAGACATCTACAAAGTGTCAGAAGACATCACGGTGAACGAGGGCAGTAACTTGACGCTCAGCTGTTTGGCGAGCGGCAGGCCGGACCCTGCAATCAACTGGCGACTGCTCAACCCCTCAGGTGAGAATTGTTATTTGTTATCATTTTTGTGATTCTTAAAGGTCACCTATTATGCAAAATCGACTTTGTCATGTATTTTATAAACATGTGTAAAGAGATTCTGAAAGTTTCAGGAAAAAAGATTTGCTCTCTTTTTGTCCTGATCCATTTATATTAAAAACCTGTCTGAAAATGAGCTGATCAGATTCTGGCCACTTTATGATGTCATAACGATGTTTTGGCTTGTGTAACCATTAGCCAATCACCAACCAAGGTAACCCCCCCCCCCCCACCTTATTACCTGAATCTCCTCCTAGAGTACTATTAGGCGCTTTCACACCAGAGTACTTTTACCCGTACTTTTCCCGTTTCTGTAAAACTCGAAAATGTTTTGTGAAGCCGCCATTTTATTTGCCATTAACTTATTGCAACACAAAAAAAAATGGGAGCGGTTTAGTGATGAGGAGGTGTCGGCGTTCTGGAGATTTACTCGGAAGCTGGGAGTCGCAGCAGCTTCTACTGAAGCCAGTCCCTAACTCCGGGGACTTCCGGCCGGGAACTTCGGGTGGCAGTATACGGCGTGAAGTTGTTTGCGGCCTGCCAGTAAATCCAAAGCAGAAGAAGAAGAAGTGATGTCAGCGGCTTCATTTGCCTAATCCTTCCCTCAGGGAACTTATTCCGGTGTGAACGCGATCGGCTCTTAGTTCCATGGGGGTACTAAGTGCTGAGAACTAAGTTCTGGGAACTAAGTGCTGGGAACTAAGTACGGCAAAGTACTTGGTGTGAAAGTGACTATTGTGTTTATTTTAACCAAATATATTGCAGAGTGAGTGGCACCTTTTTTTCATCAAAAGTAACAGACACAGAATCAGCACTTTTGAAACAGGGCTGAAACAGAGGGGATTATGGGATGCTACAATGCACGATCTGTTTGGTATTTAGAGCCAAACACTTCAGAGACATGTTTTGTATATGTATATCTGAGACCTATAATATATTGATGAAAAACAGTATTATAGGGGTCCTTTAGGCCCCGGCCACACGAGGACGAAAACGGTCGTTTGCGTTACTGTTTAGTGTCATATAGACCGTTTGGCCACACGAGGACGACCGAATACAGCACTAAACGACTGCGGAAACGATAACGGGTCCCAAGGTGGATAGAACGGCATACGCAACGCTCTGGGGGGTCAAACGGCTCAGTGTGTACGCCCTATACGATCATTTTCTGATAGTGATGAGGCAATAGCCCCGCCTCTCCCCACCTCTGCTGCTCACCCCCGCGTCAAAGTAAACTGCACACTGAATTCAGATTATTTAGCTTTCTCTCGATATGGACATAAACGCGAGTGAAGTCTAATCTGACAGGACGGAGACACCTCTCAAACTACCTAAACTAGTTATAAATATGTTTATTTTTACTGTCGGCCGGGTCACTCATACTGGATCAGCTGCTGTATGAAACAGATACTGACGCTGTCCGAAGAGAGGGAGGAAAAAGAGAGGCTCCATGTATTTTATTATTATATGATATAGATTCGTTATTCATTTGTTTTAAAGCTCAATAAATAACAAAGAAGACCTTTGACCGGCACTTTTATCATTTTGTCCGGAAGATTTAAACTTTAATACACGTTGACTGGCGAAAAACTCTGCCCGCTTCCCTCTGCTCCCACCGCGGAGAATAAACAGAAGGGTAACCATGACAACCATGCTTCTTCGCTGCTTTTGTGGAGGAAGTTACAGCGCCACGTACATGTACAGGCTCCTGCATATGTACTGCAGCTTCCCCAGCGGTTGGAGCTAAACGGAGCTGTCTCGTGTGGACCGACCTTATCCGGTGAATATTGCGTGTGGACGGAAACTTTTTTGCGATTGCGTTTGCGTTAATCCTATGCGTTTAGCCGTTTTTCGTCCTCGTGTGGCCGGGGCCTTAATGTCTGGGTAATGGTGTGACAGACTTTTTAATCATCTACCTTAAGTATGTGGTAGATATTGTATTTTTCTAAGCACCCCTTATGTACTCTCTCTTAAAACATTAGCTGTGGGGCCTGCTGCTAAAGAGGCAAGATAATATTAGAATCAGATATGAATGTATATTGAGACTGGAACTGATAAAAAACAAGATATTAACAGTGATATATGATACAATTTGCCACAAACATCTCGCAGGATATCCAATAGTCATGAATGATTAACATGAAAATGAGACATGCTTAAGAACTGCATAGCTTGAATCATTATCATCACATTCAGACTTGTTTTCAGTAGTGTTGTCTGTACAGTTAAAACAAATCAATATGAATTTCCCTGAGGCAGAGGTGCCAAGATATAGACATATGGGCAAAAAACACCGTTTAAACTCAGTATGGAGACATTCAGTGAGGGTCATATTCAATGACTTTTCATCAGATTGATTGGGCAATGCAGGATTGACCGATGTTTCCATCTGTAAATATTATGTTGACCTTCTGATCTAATATTGAAGCCTCACACAGTGTTTGCCACTTGACATAGATAAGAATCGTACAAGAGAAAGTAAAGCAGACATTTCTGAAGTGCATTCAAGATAGAGAGCTTTTCTCATTCTGCCAAACATTCAAAATATGTAAGATAGACAATTCAAATGACATTTCACCCAGGACTCCTCCAGAGCAGCCTTTTGTTTTTTTTATTAATTAGCCTGCTGGTTTCTTATTTGTTACCATCTTTACGATTATTGTAACTATACTTTTGCATTAGCAAGGCTGTGTTTATCTAACCATGGGGTGAGTCTCCTACATAGGTCTTCATGTGATAACCATGCTGCTGTTTGTAAATGCTATCAAAGTGTGTACAGGCTGCGTGTCGGTCCGTACATCTCTCTGTATATGTGTGTTCAGATACTGTTGCTTTGGGATTTAATCCAATGTCAGTGAAAAGAATAACCCTCCCACTGTAGAATGATGGATGAAGATGTTCATGTCCACAACATCTCCATTTGATATTCATTTTTGCGCCGATTGAAAACCATTCTAGTCGCATGTCTTTATCAATTACTGCATCAGTTTGTCAACCGTCCAGACATCTTTCATCAAATCCGTTACCTGCACCTGGAAGCTGAATAACTTGGATGGGTGTATTTGCTTTTTTTGTCTGTTTGCATTAAGGAGAGTGTTCTGTTCAACTTCATTCGGAGCCATATAGATCAGACTGGCTGCGTAGTGGGGTGAAAACAAAAAAGCTCCCCATAATGGTCTCCCAGTGAAGCTGAAATCAAACCCTCGAAGTTCAGATGCCTCACTAGGCTAAGCTCCTTTGCAGGTTTAAACAGCTTTTGTTCCAAGAATATGGATGGAGACGTGGATAGAAGGGGAATGAAAAAGCAATATCGATATTAGATTGTTCAAGCTGCAATGGACTGGGCCTTACTAAATACACCTGGAGTTATATTCAATTTCTTCAATAAGGTAACTTCCTATTCAATAGTCCCTTCCCTATGTTTTGTTGAGGACGTAGTGAGCAGACTACCACCGACATGTCTTTGTTTTTTACTGAAACAGTGTGACATACAGTAAGAACAATCCTGTCAGCCTCCTGGCAGGATTGAATCCTGTAAGTCTACAAAGGCACATGTGGCTCCATAGATGGGGTCCCACACTATTTGCAAATTTGAGCACTGTTATTGTTTTTGTTTTGCGAGGGATTGCTGAGAGAGATAATAATGTCTGGCAACCTGTGGTCTCACTCCTTCGCCGGCCTGGGCGGTAACGCTGCTTTGCTGAGCTAGGGAGCCTCTTAAGTATTCACTGGGACTACTATGAGTAACAAAAGGCTGGTCCATGTCAACATTTCAGCCTTTATTCAGGAAGAAGGTATTTCTACAGTTTGGGAATCCACCTGAAGTCTCAATAAAGGCTCAAACTAACAGTTTGGCTATTTCCCAAAATGTCATTGCATATGAGTTATGCTTTCATTAACAAGAGGATGCATACATTCAGTCCAGCAAAAGGCAACCCTTTATTAATTTGGAAATGTTTACAGTAACATGTTTCCTATGCATATTGGGAAAAAATGTCTTATCTCGTCCTCTATAACAGTTGCATAGACCCTGTCCAGAAATTCAATACTGAAGGCAGCACTGTTGTTTTTGTCTTCAAAAAGGTATAAAAAAGAAGTGTTTGAAAGTCTACTGAAATCCTATAGTGACGCTTTGCATTTCCCAGACCATGTACTGTACGAGCCCAACTAAGACTGCAACGATGATTAATTTTTTTTTCCCTTATCTGTAAAGTAAGATCCGACAAGAATTTTGAAAATGTTTTTATAATGAGGCCCCTGGCCTGATTCAAAATCCCAGTCCAGCCCTAAAGACAACCGCAAAGGTCTCACAGGCGATACACGTTTGTCTATTTAGCTTTAATAAAATGTCATTGCCTTCACAGAAGAAAAAACACTTTTTTGGTTTTGACACTTTTCACATTTTGACACTTTTCACATTTGGAAAAACCCAATAGGAAAGGTTAATTATTCGCAGCTATGAAAAGTTTAAAACCCCCTCTCATCATAGTGCTTTTTTTTATGCTGTACTGTTACGCTCATCTCTGATCTGCTATTGTGGACTAACTTTAAAATAAAGTAAGGCCAACTTTTTCTTCACGGAAGAAAATAGTGAATTGCTTGATATGTTAATTAGATAACTTATTGTTTATATTCAGTTGTGCTAATTTAGAGCTACAACTGCTCTGAGTAGTAGAAGCAATCGAGTATTTGATTGACAGCAATACAAATTGGGAACTTTCTCAATATCCAGTTAATTGCTCTATTTTCAGGAAAACAGCCAAAATGTGCTTCCAGCTTCTTAAATGATAATGTTTTCTGGATGTTCTAGTCTTCTATGATAATACTGAATATTTTAGTTTTTTTTCGAAATGTTAACCATTCAGTCATTGTGCAATGGTTTATTTATACTTTTCAAATGTTGTCAAACTAAAAAAGAAGTTGCTTTAAATGTGCATTAAAATAAACAGGCAAACCTTTAAAACAAATAACTGGCTAACCAAATTGACAATAACCACCCAGTAATCAAACTGTAACAAGTCAGACCACGTATATAGAAAGGTTTTCCCTGTAATACTTATTTTCCTAGTGGCTCAGAAGTAGAACCTGAAGCAATCTTATACAATTGATATGTGACAAATGATACCCCCAATGCTTAAATTGAAGTTTTCAGCTATCTGTCTAAATCTGTGTTCCAGGATTTATTATGAGATAGTTAATAGTAGGGTTTCTCTGGGTGTCCTCGTTGATTACATGCTGTCATCTGTTTCTACGGGGGAATCCAAGCTGAACCGGCTCCTTCTTAGCTCCGTGCAATCTTATTTCTCTGCTAGTGTTTCCTCCATCGCTCGGTTATCACAACGCTAATTAGATTGTAACTGACGTGTTAGGATTTTTAATGACAAAATGACATGTTGGATCGAATGAAAGAGAAACAGAAAGGACATTTGCATTGCTGTGGATATGTGTATTATATGTATAATTAGACTGCAGCAAAGATGCTGTTTGTGTCATTGAGACAAGAGGTCAGGCTGGTTATTGCTTGCACATCACTGAGCTACATAATTAATTAAGGGATTGTGGGACTAAATTGAATTCATTTTTCCTAAGGTCTCATAATAAATTGCCAGAGTAGGTCTGAGGCAGAGGTCTTTTGACCTGCTGTGTCGAGACTGCAGAGAACCATCAGATGAAATTGCCTAATACTCTGACTTGGTAAATATTACAACCCTTTGAGCATGATAAAAGATGACAATGAGCCAGGAGATACTTCATTATGAGTTACACTGTGGACTCCTGCAGGCAAAGCAAACAAGGTGCTCATTAAAGTGGTACATGCACCAGTTACCCCAAAGGGTTTCATTTGTTGTTTGGCTTACAGTAAGCAGATAACAAGCAAAGTTTTACAATTACCACAATCACAAACAGTCCAAATGAAATGTGATTTTTTTTTTTTATTGACTAAAAAATAATAGCAACCATGAATTGAACAGTATCTATTATTTCCCTACGTCAAAGTGCTGTTTCCAAAATGATATTGATTTTGTACTTATAATTATAAAGCGCAAACAGGACAATAAAGCTTAGCAGCTGAGTGCAATGTTCCCCTTTTGTTGGAAATTATCTAATTTATGTGTGCTATATTGTAGCAGAGTGAAAATGATGCCTTTGCACCAAACAGAAAAAAAGGTAAAAGCTTAGCTTTTTGTGATCATGGCCCTCAATGTGAAAAATAATGACTGGGCAACTGTATATCTCGAGTTTTTCTTTAATTTTTTGTAAACGGTCCTCTCCAAAAATAAACAACCATATCAGTTGTTAAAGCAAGTGTTGTTTGTTCACATGGAAGTGACAAAGCCCTCTAGTGGTTGTGGCAAATATGACACATTAAATGGCTACCTCATTAAATAGCATCCTTTGACCACCCTTGAAAGTAGCGAGGGAGACTTTGAAGATGTGAGGCAGCGATTACAGTTATTACAGATTGTGTTCGCAGAGGCAGTGAGAGACTGTTCTACCTGTGTGAGAGAGTTGGCAACGCTTTGAGCACATTGTCCAGTGTGCCTTTAATCAAAACACTTTTTGTCCACCTTCTGAATGGGCACAGCTGTGAATATTGACTGTAAAGCTCATATTGCACGGACTTGTGAGGCAAATGATCAATAGAGCATGCCGGGCAGAGAGGAGGGCAGAGGTGAGGGGATATTCAGCGGGATGGGGAGAAGAAAATAGATCAAATAGAACTGTAAAAAAAAGTGTAGATTGTGAGCGTGAAAGAACATATGGTAAAGTATGTGCACAAAATCTCTAGTGACTGTGTGACATGTATGTGCAAACTGCAAGCGTGTTGACGTTGATCTCTTTAGCTGGCTGATTCCCAGCTTGAGACCACTTCAGTTTTTTTGAAGTGGAGCATTTAGGTGGTGGGAGGTTTGGAGAATTGCAGCGCCCTCACTGTCAGACCACCAAAATAGCGTTCAGATAAGTATGAAAAAGACATGGCTGGCTGCTTCTGGTTTTTCATGACACATTGAGTAACCATGCAGGGCTAAAAACAGGGGAGGAACTGCCCTCAGGGAAGGGAGAAGAGAGAGGAAAAGAAAAAAGTGAAACGACAGCAGAGGCAGGTAGGAGAGGAGAGAAAGAACAGAACAGTGTTTAAGTATGCAAATGGTCAATTTCATTGGATGTTCAATCATTCTTATCATTCGTTTTGAAACTCCAGCAGTTAATTAATGTTCAATTATGCATTCAAGATCCTTTCACCTCTCTGGTGTAATTGGCTTTGGCAGTCATTTAGCATTGCACGAAGGAGAACACTAGCGAACCCGAGATCCACTCAAGCAAAGACACACACATCTGGACTTCTGAGGAGCCTGCTATAAAATTATTAGGACGCTAATAATTGAAATGTTAGGCATAAAATGTCCTTGTATTTATGAAGCCGCACACTGGTGGCTGAATGGACGTACTGCTGCAAATTGTGTACTAAACTTTCTCAACACTTATAAGAACAGAAGTCATGTTTACTGTCACAGTGTCCTTGAGTAATACACTATACCCTGAAGGTGTTCTGGATAATAGCTTCAGCCAACTCTAAATGGCAGGCTATGAATCTATCACAACGGCTTCATTGCAACAAAGACATCTGTCCAAACGAATTGATTTGGAACGCAGCCGACACTCCTACGCGATATGATCCGGCTGAATATTGAAGTCATAACCTTTATATAATAGTGCTTGGCAGGGCAGCCATTAAGAGGTTTGATGCTGAGTGCCCTTGACATCACTCTTCGGCTCTGTGACGTCACTTGCTCCAAGTCCGAGCTCGACAAAGTCTCCCCGGCACTGTCTGGAAAACTCTCTCACTGTTCCTCTCTGCCACTCTTTGTCTATCCATCTTCAGCTGTCACTTTCCTTCTTCCTCTCCCTCATATTCACTCTCATTGTCTCCTCCTCTTTCCATCATCCTCCCATCTCTTCCTTCGGCAGAATATGACAGTCACTTCAATTGTCCTTCTGCACCTCATCTCGCTGTCTAGGGGGAGGCAGGTAGCTAGAAAGTACAATATGTCCCCACACACACATATATCTTTGACCCCCAGGAGGTAGTGGAGCCGGAAAGAGTACAGATACATAGGGGCCTCAGTACTGATACTCCAGTGCAGTAGCAGTGTGTGAGAAGATTAGGCTGGAGCTATCACACACATGTACACGCACACACATACACAAATCATTGAGTGCAAGCTTGACAGCGAGTAGCTGACAAGCTTACTGATTATGGGAGGGAAGTGTAAGGTGGTGACAGGGCCTTCTCAGAGCAACACAGGTCAACCTGCATGTCTCCAGGTGTGTGTGTGTGTGTGTGTGTGTGTGTGTGTGTGTGTGTGTGTGTGTGTGTGTGTGTGTGTGTGTGTGTGTGTGTGTGTGTGTGTGTGTGTGTGTGTGTGTGTGTGTGTGTGTGTGTGTGTGTGTGTGTGTGTGTGTGTGTGTGTGTGTGTGTGTGTGTGTGTGTGTGTGTGTGTGTGTGTGTGTGTGTGTGTATTCACAATCACTTGATTACCAGCACATTGGGAAACAGGAGAAGACAGCTGCTCATCCGTCACTCAGCAGGTCTCAGATCTGCTGACTGTCACTGTTCCCTTGTTTGTTTACAATCAGCATCATCAGCAGCTGCTCTGAAATCAGTCCGCTGTCACACCGTGCACAGAGCATCATGAGCACAGCTTGCCCTGTGTCTGCCCAGACTCATTAGGTGCAGCCACCGCTGGGCTGGCTGAACGCTGGAGCCCACACTTGTTTAAAGTCAGAACTGTACAGAAACTCAGCACTTTTTTGTTCACTCCGTAAGCTCTTTTTCTGGGCCCCGCGTCACAGCCCTTCAGGGAGGCAGTAGCCTGAAAGAGAAGTTTACTCTTGATTTGACACTTTATGTATTGAGGTATTAAATAATTTGGGCGTATACTGAGCAGCTCCATTGTACTGACAGGTGACAGAGAATAAATGAGCACATAGATTTAACAAACGCTTACAAACAAAGTTTAAATACGCTATGGTCTCATTAGAGCTTAACCTAAGAGATCACCGTGAGATTGATGTGTTAGACTGCAAATATATGCCATATTCCAGTAGTGTCGTACAATCTACACAAAGAAAGCATGTCTTAAGCTGTTCTGAAAGCTCCTGATGAAAAGGATTTGACACATTTCATTAGATTATATAACGTATAATAGAAAGAAATTACATTTGTGCAAATTGCTAATTGCCATGACATGTGGCTTACAACACGGTTTTTTCTCCTTTAATTTTAAACATATGCAGTGTAACAAGAGGATCTTGATGATTAAATGTCTCATCCGTCAGTTAGAGTGCAGAAAAATGGAGATATGTTTTTAAAAATGGCAAGCGAAGTAGAGGTGATTATGCAGGTGATACATTCAGTAACTAAATTAAAATGATAGAGTCATGGTCGTGTCGAGTGCACATGACGAGCGTCGAGCCTTGGCCCTGCTGGCATCATATTTCTTCAATCATATTCAAACACCAAACACACACACACACACACACACACACACACACACACACACACACACACACACACACACACACACACACACACACACACACACACACACACACACACTAAGATATTCTATCTGTATGCGCACTGTCTGACAACATTAATCCCGAATGCCTTACTTCAAGGCCTGCAAAATGATATGTTTATCCCATGAAGATTGCATGAATAATGCTATTATTTTATCTTTGCATGCACACGTGTGTGTGATTGACAGAGAAAGTAATGGAGAAAAACAGGGAATAAGAGGTAAACAGGGATAGTCTATGACCGACCTTGCTATCATTGCTTAACACAAAGCCTCTTCTCCCATGGCAAACACAAGCCCATTGAATCCATCCAGACAGTAATGAGAAGTCTTTTCACAACAATAGGCTGGATCTGTTTATCAGCCAAGTGGACAACCAAACTACCCTTCATGGGAATTCAATCACTAAACCCTATTCTGTTTTTATCGGCAATTAATCTTCTTTGAAGGCCTCAGACTCAGATTGGACAAACAATGATATACAGCGCCATACAATGTGTGGCCACACTGGGAGAAACCACACAGAAGCAGCCTCAAAGAACAACAAAGGCATGTGTGTAGTCGAACAAGAAAAAGTACATAGTGGGAAGATGAGATAGAGAGAGGACTGACAGCATTGGGAAAAACAGACGGCTGCACGCCTGCACCGCTCCACTGTGCGTATCATTTCTTCGGCTCAAGAAGCGGCAAATGAACAGCCGTCTTGTTTTTGGCTCCAACACCTGTGTTATTTCTGCACCGACTGCAGCAGTGGCGGCAAATGGCTTGTGAATAGAAGTGGAAGTTCTCCTTTTGTCCTCAGACTACCAACAAAAATATTGTTAATGTGGGATTTCTTTCCAGATAAAGAGAATTGCTGCCAAGTGTAATAAAACCTTAGAATGGTGCCAATAAAAGAGCACATTAACCTGAGAAGTCTCACAAGGATACTGTTGTTGCTTTCATAACACAGTATTCATGACATTTCAGGTTGCAAAGGGATTTCATGTTTATTGTTGTAAATATATTTATTTATTATAAATATATTCCTGACACATTGTAATAACATGCATTTTAACTTTGAGTCTGGCATTCCTTTAAAGAGGCCCTGTTATTCATGTTGGGTTTTTTCCCTCCCCCCCTTTCCTGAAGAGCTTCAATTGGACTCCTTTGTTTACTTACGTAACATAGTGACATCACTATGTTAAACTCACGCCTCTTTTGGCTATCGCTCCAACACATTGTACATGACAGGCTATACTGTACATCTCTAAGCGCTGGACCAGTCATAACGGTGCTGGCCAGATAACCAATCAGAGCAGACTGGTCAGAGAGTGAAAGTAGGTGCTGCAGCACAGGCAGTATGATAAAAATAAAGACCTTTTAGAACATTAAAGCATGGAAATATTAGAGTACAGGCATAAAATACAAATATGAACCTGAAAAGGGGACATATTATGCTCATTTTCAGGTTAATTCTTTTGTTATACTTTCTTTCTAACAAAGTCCAGTCTGCTCTAATTGGCTAGGTAGTTTTCAAGACTTAAGTTGAGATTCCCGAGGCGATGTAATATATGTGCCAGACTGTAAGAACGGGAGCCTAATTGGAATTTCTTTTTGAATTCTGATTTGCAAAAGTATCTCCCAAAGCATTATAAAAGTGAGATGTTCCTTATATATTACCCTTAAGATATCTACTGTTTTCTGAGCCCTGTAGATGGTTTTTGGTTTGGGAACACACAGAGCCATGAGTGAGTTTACAAGTATATAAATCAATAATATTGTTTTTCTAAGCTCAGCCATCTTTCTGTTCTCTCCATATCTCCAAGAGGAATTTGTTTATGAAGATAGTTACTCTATAAATAGATGTTGACCCATTATTTAACCCTTGTGTGGTGTTCATATTTGTGTTACTCAGCCAGTGTTTGTGGGTCTGGTGGACCCGCTGCCTTTTTGGGCTTCAATTCAACACAATCAAACTTTTTTATGTTCAAATACTCAACAGATGTTTACTTCATCTCAATTACAAGCAATATAAACGGCATATTTGGTTAATATTTGCCTTTTACATTTGTTAGATCACATTAATGAATAAAAGTGCTACCGGCTGGTCCTGTGGCTCGTCTTTTTTTTGTAACTAGCTGATGCTCAATCTCATCCTCTTCTTCAAAGTCACTGTCAGACTCAGAAGTCTCAGAAATGTGATCTTCACATTCTGAAACCCCTTCCTCTTCATCATCATCATCATCATCATCATCATCATCATCATCATCATCATCATCAAATGGTTCTCTCTTTTCCAGAATAATTTGCAAGGCCCTCTGAGCAGAGAATCCTTTGGCCCTCTTGATCAGCTGTGATAAGGACCCAAACTGGCGAAGTTTTCTTTATTGTGTCTTGCCCCAAATTTGCAGCTGGGGTAGAGTGTGAAAAAAAGATTGGTTCCCACAAGACATAATGCGGGAATGTGAGAGCAGACAGGTGTCGGTGTTGCACTTTATCATCAATGTTGCAACCTTGTGCGGGAATGGCAGGGGCAGAAACACAACAGTCTCACACAAACACACACTAACACACTAACACACATACACACACACACACAGAAGGTCCAGACAGGTGCACAGGACCCGAACACCCTGTATGTAAATGTGTAGGGGAGGTACAGTGGGTGGTCATTGAAAATGTGTTCTGATATATGTTCTTCACAGAAAATGAGTGTGGGTTTGAAAAAATAATTTGTCATATCATTTTTCTTTAGCTAAATAATGAAAACGGGTCCCAAAGACCCGAATACCATACAAGGGTTAAATCACACCGACTCCTGGTTAGATAAAGCCAAGACCAACTGTCCAAACAAATACATACAGATTCAAACACACACACACACACATACACACACATACACACAAAGTTAAAGGTGCTGGGTGTGTCCACGTATACAGACACCGGTGAACATACTGTCACACTCAAAGAAAAATAAATGTCGCAGGGTCTTTAATGCTACTAAACTCTGAAGTTTCTCAAATCAACTGCTTAACATAAATTAACATTTGCAAAATAAATGTAATGTTTCGCACTGTGGAAAAGTGATGCTGATGAATGATGCATGAGGATATGCAAATGAGCGCCATCCATTTGGCAGCTGAAGTTGCTGGTTTTAGATTCACGTCCCTCTGCACCTCCCTCTCTCTCTCTTTCTCATAGTTGTTCTCTGGGGGTTGGGGGCGTTTGTGCATGCTCGGACCCAAACAATGTGTGTTGGTGCTTCCATCCCATTTGTGTCCCTCACTCCTACAGTGTATTTTTAATTTACGTGGAAAACTTGTTTTCACACAATCGTGTACAATTGCCAGTGCAATGCAAATCACTATCCAGAAGGCATTTGTAGAAGTGTACTTCTTCCAGGCCCCTTAACTTTTCCCAACTTGCTTACAAAAGCTTGCTCATGCACATCCCAAAGGCTGTAGGGCTTTCAACACTGCAGTATAATCTGTTGGAAAAGACTGCAATTATATGCACTGTCTTTCATGCCTCGTCATGGAAAGTGCCAGGCTGCTTGGCAACTCAGTGAATGGCACTTTGGTGTTGGTGTCCAAGAAGGGGATGTTAAAAGGGATTTTTTGTATTTATTTAATTTGTTTATTGATATGCCGCCAAATCGCCAATGCCCATGTGCTATTCACTATATTTCTTTTATAGACTTTTTTTTCTTGTTTTGCAACTCATTTTACGAGCTTTCAAATGTGAATGAAAACAGAGACAAGCTGGCTGAAGTGCTTCAATTAGCTGAAAACAGCTGTAATGTAGCTTAGTGTATAACTTAATTGTTCGCAAATGTTTTCCTGCAGTCATACTTGTAAAATGGTTTCAAATGACAGTTTCCTTTTGGACCAGAGTGATTTTTCCATTCACATAATTTCAATAACAAACATTGAAGGTATAACTTTTCAACACAAAAACAAAAAAACATTTTATAACAAAAAATCCCCTATAATCATAGCAAAGGTTATTTCGTTTATGCTTTTTTGTGGTTTTGGTAAACATTTTTCTGAATACCTCCATTCTAAAAAGGAGATATTCTGCCAAAAATTGGATACCTCTTGAAATAAAAATATCACAGGCACAAAATTGGAACAGCTTATGACTCTTCATTGCGCAAGGATAGCTGCATCCCAGTGGTGGCACACAGTGAAGCATTCATACTCAGAGAGAAGAGCTTGTCCATATTTGTTCATGGGGTCGCTTTGTCTAATAAAACTCCACAGAGGTCCAGAACAATTTCTGCGGCCACAAATGTCTTTCTATCCCAGTAAATGTTTTTCTTTTAGATTAGAAAATCCACGTTTTGCCAACTATTCCCTCTGGGCATCTCATTCGGAAACCCATTGATGCTTCTGACAGTTTCCCCCCCTCCCCACACTCCTACAAGTATACATGACTGTCACGGAGGTAATCTCTGAGCTCATAGATCTCGGCCTCCGTTACGGGTTGTTTAGTTTTTTGTTGAAAAAAAAGTGTTCCCTTTCCCCATGTCTGTCGTTGATTGTGTGCACCTGGTGCCCTGTGTTGTCTCCTCCCCCCCTCACCTGTGTCCTGTTGGGTTGATTGGGTTGGGCATTTAGGCTCTGGGGTTTTGCTGTTAGAGAGACAGGGAGTGTGTGTGAGATCCTGGTGGCTGCAGGCTGTGCCCACGTGAACAGCAGCAGCAGCAGCAGGATTGAGGCTGTGTATTGTGTTCATGCTGTAATAAATGCCCACACCAGGTTATATTTGGGACGTGCTGCCTCTGCCTCCTTGCTTGGTCTGGGCCGCTCAATTGTCAGCTTCACAATGACCAAAAAATACATGCAACATATAATCAAAAAGTGTGCCACAAACATACAGCTGTTTGGCAGGGACTCGAACTCTGAGCTGCATGACTTTAATGTGTTCCCAGAGGATGAAACCGGCTGACTTTTAATTTGTCTAAGATTGTTTAGTAACAAAATACATTCAAAATGTATATCAGCTGTACTTTATGTTTAATGTTAACCATGAAAACTAAGAAAGCTTGCACAGGTGATAGAAATGATATCTGCTCAACATCTTCAACTCAGACATTAAAACTCTCCCTCTCTTTCAAGATTGCCATGGAATTGTGATGATATAGTAAACTGTAATGCCAGGATTCATGGAGCTTTTCTAACACATTTTGAATTAGTTACCCTGCTTTCATTGCTTCCTGAATTCCTTTAAATGAATTGTGTCTTTATCCCAGTTCACACGTCATACTCACCAGAGAGACATTGTGTCTTCTCACACATACAATCACACATAACGTGTTCACTCTATTAAATTCCCTCGAGACTACAGTAGATTAACCAATCTATTGTCATTACGCTTCATTTAACAGATAACGTGAAGCACACACTTCATGTCCAGGAAGCTGTATTCTCCTGTGGACACAGACAAAGACGCATGACATGTAATTAATTGTTTCTTTAGACAATACATTATGTTCCATTCATCCTTTATGATTGAGCTGCTCTCTAAACACACCAGGTGAGATTACTGACAGTTAATTTCTTTGCTTTAAAAAAACAGCTTCCTCTCATCTCTCATTTGAATTCTCCTCTCTTCTCTCGTCTCTATTCTTTGATCTTCGCAGTCACCTGATTTTCACTCTCTATGTATACTGCGAAAAAACACAAGAGCAGATTGAGCTTCAATAGAATTTCCATGGCAACAGATTTTCACTTTACTCTGGCAGTTTGTCCAGGGAGAGCTGGATATGATCTGCTTTAGACTTTGATCATGATCCCACTGATCTTCCAATCAATGTGAAATAATACTGTATGAGCTGACCTCTATCTCCATCATGCACTTGATTTGGATCATTAAGGTTTTTCTCTTTCTTTTTCAAACGCCAGACTCAGGTCTGTAGATAGTTTGAGCTTCTATCAAAGCCAGGCTGATGATTTGTTGCAACTGCAGTTTTTGTGGGCTTTACAGCTTGGAACGGCACTGTTTTTTTCTTGTTGTCTTCATAATAGCACAGCTTTTATTTGACTCACCTCCTGCTGTATGTCAGAGTCTCTGAAGTTGGCGGTTCATTTCTCAGGTCGCGGCGCTTCGGTTTCACAAAGTTTGCAGCCCTCTCTCAGAACATGAGCTTGAACTTGCACATAATTGAGACTATTTAATGTTGTTTCAAACCCTGAGTTTTCCCCTTTCAGCCCAGAGATCCGCCAGGGTTCCATCATTTTTTAGATTAAGGGAAGAAACAGTTTATTTTATTGATAGATATTACATTTGCTTTGTCCTAGGGCAGCGGTTCTCAAACTGTGGTCCGGGTACTGCAGGTGGACCACCTCATATGCAAACTGTAAAAATAAGTACATATATAAACGTAGTGTTAAAACGCCTTTATTTCTTATTGTTAATTATGGACAACACTTAATTTCACCACTGGTTACCCATGGTTACGTGTGCGCGTGCAAAACCACAAACATGGATCGGTGGCTAGCATCAGGTTCTCTGAAGAGAAAAGAGGTTAACGTTACCGTTAATGAAGATAATGAGAGTGGAGGCATCTACAAGCCAGATTCCGCAGAAAAAAACAAAGAAAGGGAAGATTAAGAGAAAATACAATGAGAACTACTTGGAACTGGGATTTACCTACACAGGCACTGAAGATGAGTCTTTGCCAGTATTTGTTCTGTGATACGAGACACTGGCCAACGAGAGCCTAAATCTTCGCCGTCAATCTTGGAATCTGGCACTACGTTTATATATGTACTTATTTTTACGGTTTGCATATGAGGTGGTCTGCGAAAATCCTTGATAATAAAAAGTGGTCCGCAGTGGGGGGCGTGTGGCGCAGTGGATAGAGCCTTGGTGTTGGGTTCAGGTGCAAACCCCGCTGCAGCCAGCATGTCGTTGTGTCCCTGGGCAAGACACTTCACCCCAAATTGCTCCTGTGGGGATTGTCCACAGTATTGAGTATGTAAGTCGCTTTGGATACAAGCGTCTAACAAGTAACATGTAATAAACAAAACAGTTGAGAACTCCTGTCCTAGGGGACTCCCTACATTCAGGGCAGATAATTGTATCTTTCATGAGATTTGTACTGTTGGCATTTACTGGATACAGTAGATGATTCCATATTATGTAATTGCAATTTTCATCAGGTCAAAATGTATGTAGGATAGATGTTTGATTGTATTGTGTGCATTATTGTATTGTGTATCAACGTGTGGTATTATCATATGCAGCATTAATTATAACAAAGATTTCCAATAATGTCACACATCTACCAAATAAATGATGTGTCGTATTACAAATAATGATATCTCAAGGTCTTTCCACCATGGCTTTCAGTTGCAACAAAGAGATTAAGTGCAATAAATATGGCAGCAAGTAAAAATAATGCTATTTGCCAGTCCTGGCTCACTCATATATCTTTAATAGTCGTTGCAGGTATTTCCTAATGAGACACCAAGACGCTGTGTTCTTTACATGCCTAATTAGCTGGATTGCTCATTAAAGAATTAGTCTGATAGTCTCTGTGTTTTTTTTCTATTCAGTTCAGATGATTTGTCTGACATTTGCAGATACCTCTGTTAATTGAAACTCTCAGATAAACAACTTTTAAAAGTCAGCTTAACGAATTGTTGAATATTAAATGAGCTCTCAGTTTTGGAGCTATTGAAGTCATTCAGTCTCAGTCCCAGCATGACCTGACTGTGAGTTTGAATTAATTTGGGTAATATGAGTATGGAAGGACGCTGAAGTTCAAATTGCTGCCTTTTTTATTTAGCCCTTAATCAAAAAGAAGACTCAGTGGGCTTAAAACCTTCAGACATTTTCAAACCGAGTGCTTTGTTGAACAGCGTCTGATGGTGCCATGCCTAGTTTAAAAGGGGTAAAAATAGAAAAGCATATATTAAAACATCTTAAAGATAAATGTGACAACTAATTCTTAATAAACATAGAACATACAGCAGAGTATTCTCATGTATACTGCTTAGTGATTAGAATTAGTGCGCTGCTATTTCAAATAATAGATAATGGTGGTTAAGAGTCAGTGGGATAAATATATGGACATTTTGTCAATTTGTCTTTATCCCACTTCCTTTCCTTTCCTCTCTCCTTTTTACCAACTGTTTTCCTCTTCCTTTTGTCTCTCTCTAACCCTTCTACTCTTCTCTTCCCAACCCTCTGCAGCAGAGCCATTGGATGGAGAAGAATACCTGGACATTATAGGTATCATGCGAAACCAAGCGGGTCGTTATGAATGCAAGGCCAGCAATGACGTTGCCACACCTGATGTCAAATACGTCAATGTGGTTGTCAGCTGTAAGTAACCGCACACACTGCATCGATTTCTGTAGTCAATACCGAACAATGATTATTATGCTCTCCACGTTTCATGTCAGAATTTTCACAAGATGATAAACTGATAAACAGATAAAACCATATTGAAGTCAAGGCTGGATTTATTCAATGAAAATATGGGGAGTAGAGTGTGGCAGAGAGGTGATGGCTAAAACTTGAAAGTTTTGGAGCACCCTTCACTCTTCTGAAGATGAAGGGAAAAGATCTCCAGCTTTGATTGCAACTGCCGTCTTCATGGTGATTCTCACATACCTTCATCTTTCAAGAGACACTAAGCCTTTCAAAACAAGATCACCTAATTGCATTGTGTCAGGTGTCCATGTTAGATCTGTGTAGATGAGTGTAATGCATGCGTTGGATTGATAAACACCTTATGAGATATAAACCAAGATATAGAATTGTCTTTGATCCGAATAAATCACGTCCCCCCACTGAAAAAATAACATAGATGTATATGAAACTATAGGTTACTTACGTAACCCCAGGTGTCAGAGTAACATGAAGTGAGATGTCTCACTATGGGATGCACCTCATTGCGGAGCAAACAGAAGCATCAATCTCATTACGCCAATCCTGATTGGCTGATGATCTTGACGTCAGCGTCAGGGAATTCACCCCCTATAAGTAGCTTGCGCCACGACGCATGCGTCATTCAAAATAAGCACCTCTTCTCGCTTCAACCATAGCAAGGAGGGCTGTCTGGTGAGACATCTCACTTCATGTTACTCTGAGTACTGGGGTTACGTAAGTAACCTATAGTTCTCATTCATAACACTCCGTTCGATGTCTCACTATGGGAAATTGTAGCTCCTGTATTGCCAGATGCGAACAGATCCACCGCGCCTCTGCCGTAACGCACCCACAGCTGGCTCACAATCCTTGGATGTAGAGTCCAGTCTGCATAAAGTGGTGCACCTCTGGACAGTAGATCTGCCCCGAGGTTCATCACTCCCGGTACGTGCGTCGCTCTCAGAGAGAGGAGACGTATACCGCTCCATAGGATAAGTTTGCGCGCCAGTGTGTGTAACTGGAGAGAACGCAAACCCCCTTGGCAGTTAATATACGATATTGTGGTCGTATTGTCTGTCCTCACGAGGACGTGATGTCCCCTGAGGAAAGTCAGAAAGCGTCTTAGGGTGAGAAACACCGCTAAAAGCTCCAGGTAACCCCTCACCGGGCGACCTTCATAAATACCTCCCCAACCTGTCAGACATGCGTCCGTGGTGACCACTTTCCGTGAAAGGACAGCACCCAAAGGCACACCTCGTACTAGAAAAGTCGGGTGCAGCCAGTGGCGTAGTGCCATTACGCATTTCGCAGTAACCATCAGGTTTAGTTTTAGGGCGGCCACCCAGCGCTGAAACTCCCTCATGTGTAAGCGTCCCAGTCGTATGACCAGGATGGCTGACGCCATGAGCCCCAGAAATCGCAGGCATGATCTGAAGAGAACATGTTTGCGCAGCTGGAAAAGAGCAAGACAAGCTCTGAAAGCTTTCACTCTTTCCGCTGACAAGCGAGCTGAAAAGGGCACCGAGTTAAGGCGTAAACCCAGGAAGAGTATAGTCTGCATGGGGCACAATGGGCTCTTCGCTGTATTTATTATGAAACCCAGGTTGAGCAGGTGCTTTATGAGGACATTTGTCTGCGTAACAGCCTCCTGCTCCGACTGTGCGAGAAGCAGCCAGTCGTCCAGGTAGGTCGCCTGGCGAATGCCCTGTTGTCTTAACGGGGCTATCGCGGCTTCCGTACATCGTACAAACACCCTTGGACTGAGAGACAGACCGAAGGGAAGGACTCTGTATTCGTAACAGATCCCCTGAAATGCGAATCTCAGATATTTCCTGTGTGGGTAATATACTGGGATGTGAAAATATGCATCTTTCAGGTCGACTGATGTAAACCAGTCATTTTGTCGCACGAGCCGCAGCAGAGATGTGTGAGTGAGCATTCTGAACTTATATCTTTTTGATATTTGTTCAGAGCCCTCAAATCAAGTATTGGCCGAATTCCGTTCCCTCCCCGTTTGGGAACGAGGAAGTACTTGGAATAGAAGCCGCCCTGACTCTGCTCGGCGGGTACAATAGATATAGCCCTCTTTTCTAGGAGTGAGATAATCTCTCTCTCTCCAGAATATGGGCTGACTCTCCTCGGGCCGGCGAGTGCAGAATGCCCGAGAAGCGAGGGGGGGGTGACGGTGACTTCGAGTCTGTAGCTCCGTGTAACTGTCTTGAGAACCCCAGGCAGATGTCGTGAGCATCTCCCGCTGTATGCTCCTTAGAGCCAGCTGAGATGTCACGTCTCTTCCCCTCTGAGTCTCTATTTGTTGTGTTATGGGGCCCTCCAGTGTCTGAGCACTGTGGTGCCCCATTTCGACAATCCCCACCGACACAGCGCATGCGTGTGGCGGTGGTGCCCTTACGGCTCCAGCAGGCACTGCGCATGCGCGTGACGGTGGTGTCTTTACAGCCCCAGCCGGCACTGTGCATGCGCGTGACGGTGGTGCCTTCACAGACCCGTCAATTGTCCGCCCTTTGAGAGAGGCTGTAGCTGCTCTCAGAAGGGGAACAGTTGACGGACTGTTTATTGTTTTACTTTTAATTTTTTCGAGCTGCGCCCTTGGCTCGAAGCCTGGATGCGTCAGCGGAAAATGTTTTATGACAGAAAAATCAATAAGTGTGTGACATGTGTTTTTGCGGACTTGAGGATGGTGTTGAGGCATCTCTCGAGGCAGCGGGAACACATTTAGAGCTGGGGAACCGTAGACTTCCAGCTCTGTCACAGAGGGGAGAAGGAGGGGCTGGCACGCCGCTCGCTTCTTCTTCCTCGACTGTTGGCCGAAATTCTGGGTTGGCTGCGCCTGGGCTGCAGCCGGAACCGGAGATTTTCTAGGCCAGCTCGCCCTCGTCCCCTGCCTGGGCTGGGGACTCGGGGCGTACTGTGACCTCTGCGTTTTCGGTATTTTGAACCGAGCAGGGTTCGGGGCAGCTTGGACGAAGGGCTGCCGCTGCGAAGGCAGCGGCTGGGCCATATATCCTCACAGAGCTCCGCTTGGTATGCGGTTAGCAGTGAGGAAACGTTCAGAGCCCTGGCGGACAACGCTGTGGCTCTGTAGGACCGTTCAGTCATGGTCGACTGGAAACGGTCCACCTTCGCTGCCAGCGTGGGGTTCCTGCTTGGTGACGGGCCCATCCTCGGTAGGAGGTGGGCTGCCACCAGCAGTTCCATCGGCAGTATGCGGAGCAGGCCGAGCCTCCGCGGGCGAGACCATGGTGAGGTCTTGCCGGGAGCTCCCGCCTGGTGAGGCGTGGGGCTCCGTTCCTGCGTCTCTTGCCGCCACCGGGTCCCGGTCTGACACGGCGTGGGATCCCGGTTCCACAGCTGCCGCTGTTAGTGAGCCCCAGACCGACACAGTGAGGGGCTCAGTCTCTGCGGCGGACGCCCCCGTGTCTTGATTGCCAAACGGCGAATCAGTGGACATGAGGGAGTCCTGTTCCAACAAGGCGTCCATCTTGTTCGCCTCGTGGCGTGGAGAGGACCCGCTCGTAACAGGTACGTCGTTGAGAGAAAAGTGTTACCAACCCGTCCTTAATCCGGAGAAAAGGGACGGTGTGGGTCCTTTGTTCTCAAAGAATGCGTCGTGGCGCAAGCTACTTATAGGGGGTGAATTCCCTGATGCTGACGTCAAGATCACCAGCCAATCAGGATTGGCGTAATGAGATTGATGCTTCTGTTTGCTCCGCGATGAGGCGCATCCCATAGTGAGACATCGAACGGAGTGTTATGAATGAGAACCATATTTCATATTTCATCCTAAATGTAAAACAGATATATATCCACATCAGACTTATTTATGGTTGTTCTTTTTTAGTGTTTGTATAAATCATCAACAATTATGATAATTATAGCAGTAATATTAATGATATTACATTCTAAAATTGTAACTTTACATTAAAATATCGTTGATAAACATTCTAGATTGTAATATTATTTAATAGAGTGCCACAGTGACGCATCCTAAAACCCGGAAGTAAGTTAGCATTTTTACCACTTCCGGCTCCTTCGACAAAAAGCAATGGGATTTCTCCACAGGATTTTTGGAGAATAGCTCCAAATAAGGTCTGTGGTTGATACTGTACACATTGAAGAGACGGATCACGTTTTGTTCTACGACATTAAATCCATCAGCAGTGACCCCACTGGTGATTTTTGACGAGTTTACGTGTCTGAAAAACGATGGTTCTTAACATGTGGCTGAATAGGACTACAGAAGTTGTCGAGGCCGTTTTCCGTCATTACACCGAACACGTAAACACACCCGCTAAGTTTGTTTTTCCCTGTGCTCTGCTTGAAAGCAAGTACCTGCCTCCTGCAAACTGTTAAAACAAACGCTTCAACTTGTACACTTTTGAATCTGTAGTTTGGAATATGGATCTTAAGTTACCCCTAGTTACCCCTACCTCACAGACCTGCTGCACCACCACACCCCTTCCCGCTGCCTCCGCTCATCAGAAGCCAACCTCCTATCCATCCCCACCCGCACCAATCACCGGACCTGGGGAGACAGAGCCTTCTCCGTCGCTGCCCCCTCCCTCTGGAACTCACTCCCCCAACCCATCAGAGACTGCACTGACCTCACCACCTTCAAAAAACTCACCTCTTCAATCTGGCTTTTAATGTGTGATTGTTTTTGTATTATTTGACTTTAACTTTAACTATATATTTATTTGTTGTTCCTTTCTTTTCTTTTCTCTTCACTATATCTGTAAAGCGTCTTTGAGCACCTGTAAAAGCGCTAACAAATTAAATCTATTATTATTAAGTTGGCGTGACGTTGAAGCAGCGACCCTGCTGTAGTTCGTTTATAGCATAACGTTAGCATGTTGCTTCTGGTGACTAGATTTATGATTAGAAAATGATAAAAGTAGGGTAGACATGTGAATATTATCTGGCTGTACAAAACGTGATCCGTCTCTTAAATGTGTGTCAACCTTATTTCGAGCTATTTTCCAAAATCCTATGGAGAACTTGCAATGGTTTTTGTCGAAGGAACCGGAAGGGGTTTACTTCCGGGTTTTAGGACGCGTCACTGTGGCACTCTATTGTGACATTCTAGAACTTGAACGTAATGTTCCAAACCGGATACTTTTTTGTTTGAGAATTCTAAAACATTGTAAATTGTAACGTTTCAAATTCTAAATTGTAACGTTTTAAAATTGTAATCTTACCATTCTAAAATTATAACACCGTAAAATTGTAGCTTTAAATACCAGAATTGTATTTGAACATTCCAAAACTCTAACTGATTGTTGTAAAATGGCTATTTCACATTCAATTTTCACTGTGTAAATTAACATTCAACTGTAACAGGTTGTCGATAACAGGCATCTGGAGTAGATGTCACGTCTTTTTTTATCATGATTTTTAGACCTACAGTATGACATGAAAATACAAATAAAAAAAGTGCACGCAGTTGAACTTTGCCAACTTGGCTCTGATGCGGAGAAAACATAAACAAATTACAAAATGTGCCATTACAACTGTTTGACTGGGACTTTTAATTAAATCTGCAGGAATTGAAGGAAACAGAAAATGCTGTAATCACGCATATTAGAAGAAGGAAACGTCCTAGCTCCTCGAATAATGTGGGAGTTTTACAAGGGAATATATTACGTTGCTAGGAGCTGTGAATAACTTTGTGTTGAAGCATCATTTCACTGGTGTGATGCTTTACGATTAAAGTTTAAACACCCAGATGACATGAACCCGAAAGTGAGGGCACAGTGAGTTGCTGTTGAGTGTTGTCTCTTTGAGATCCGCTGGCAAGAAAACTGATCAGTTAACAGATCATCAACGCTTAAAGAACTTATTTACAACACAACAGCTCCAGTGTATTTACTGCTTATGAGTTTCATCTCTACTGTAAATGGTGAGAAGGTACAGAAAAAAAGGGGCAATGGAAGATGATGTGGGAACATGATGTTGATATTGGTTTTAAAATGAAACCCAACTTTGTGTGACTCTGCAGACCCTCCTACAATAAAGAAAACCCAGAGCTCAGAGACTCCAGTGGGTCGCATGGGGACGCTGCAATGTGACGCCACGGCTGTGCCCACGCCAGAATTCGAATGGTACAGAGACGAAAAAAGGTAAAACTTTACACACCTTCACACACCCCACATCAATGTCATCATTATGTACACAGGGCTGCATCCATGATACATGATCATATCTAAATACTTTAACAGTGTGGGACTTTTCAAGGTCTGATTAGCATGAAAACAAAAACACACAGCCTTTTCTTGGTGAAAGCGAGGCTTGTAGTGAACCAATGTAAATATCAACATCATTCTATTACATTACATTACATTGAGCGATGAACATGCTTTCGTTACAGATAAGGAAATAACCAGAATTGTAGGCATGACCATGACGGCTGTAAGAGGATGCTGTGAGCACAATTAATGGCTTTCTAAATCAAAAACTGTATTCAGCATTGTTCCCTTTGCAAGTATTTGGTGATTGATGTATAGTATAAAACGTACATGGCCTGGGTCCAGATCCTAACTCAACGTTGACTAGAGTACTTTTCTCCTCATCTCCCAAATGATGTCATCACTTTATAATGTGTACACTGTATGCGCCAGGCATGCTCCGTATCATTCTACTCAGTTGTTTTTAATGGATCGCTTTGATCCCTTTGGCAAATCTGCCTTCCCAATGGTCCCTTTGTCACATCCCAATGATAATTTGATGACATCATCTGTGTGGTTTGATAATGAATAATCACCCACTTAATCAGTCGCTAGGCTGTTATTCCATTGTTAATTAAACATAACTGAGTGAGACAGCAGTGGAATCTGTGATTCTGTTTCTGAAAAGAGAATTATGTAAACATTTTCACGAGATTGTTATACTGGAGTCACTGAAAATCGCCACAACCCTTCTCTCGTACCACAAGTACCGGTAGTTCAACTGAATTGGAAATCAGCCTCCCCACAAATGGTGTGCCTAGACACAGTTGTTCATTGGGAAGTGGACAATTTAAGTGCCATGCATGTGTCTGGAGCACTCTTGAAGAGTATCAAGCTGTAATGAGATTTAAAGGCATTGATAACCCAGCCCCTCCATTTCAGCCCTTATCATTTTGTAACCCAAAATAATGTATCCTCTGCAGCAACCTCGCCACCTGAGTCAGGTGTGAACAGAGGTGCATGAATGGGAAATAACAGCCAATGATAAGGAAATTGCCCATGAGAGCATCATGATCTGCAATTTCACTCCTAAACTTACTACAGCAGTGAAAGTCTCCTGAAGATCAGGGGGAGAATATTGGAGGAGTGTCAGCAGTGTTATCACAGATATGGTCTCTAAAGTAATGGGCCTATCACACCACTGCTTGCAAAGAAAGATTTATTGTCGTTGAATTATTTTTGCATTATCTGTTGTTTCCAACTGCCATCTATCTCAGTTGTTTTTTTCCCTTGAGGATTTTGGCTATGCGCCTGTTCACAGCTCGCCCTTCTACTGCTGCTCCAGTGGAAAGTGTTATTGCACTTTCTCCTTGGATGATGCTGTTAATGCACCATAATAATATCATTTATCCTTGACTAATTTCATAGTCTCTTCCCAAGAATCGAAGCTAATGCATTGCACCGTGTTGTATCTTATCTACCTGACTGTTAAGGTCTTGCTCCTGCGATGTGTTCCTTTTTAATCAGTTTAACCTCATTAACGCACAGGTTATCAATGAACACCCTGACAACTGCATGGGTTATCACACATGTAGGCAGTGAAGGAATCTAAACAAATCCCTTTGCTGCACTAACAATTTACCCTTTTCTTCTCGCCGTGCTCACACATGAGAAGTGAGGAGGACACAAAGAATTTCTTTAGAGCTGATGTATTTGGATTTTCCCCTCTTTCATTATTTCAGCACGCACATTGTACTTTGAGGATTTCTACATTTGTCTACAGGCTTCCTGATTAGCTTTGGTACCGTCTTGAATGAATCTTTCTTTTATCCCTTTCTTTAATAACAAAACAAACTAAACTGTCATGTTGCTTTTAATTACCCATACCCTTCAGATGCAGGATTTCCCTCTGCACAGTGTCATTGTGTCAATCCCCCATTATATATTGTGTAAGTAAATTAGTATTAAAACTGTTATACACACCAAGTAGAGTATGTTCATTTTATATTGATAGTGTGACAACTAGGGCTGCTCGATTATGGCAAAAATCATAATCTCGATTATTTGGGTCAATAATTGATTTTACGATTATTAAAAACGATTATCCATTTATTTTGAAAACATCAATTTATTGGAAAAAAGTTGATTACCCTGAACTTTAAGTATAATTCAACTGAAAAACCAATAAAAAAAATAATAATAAAAAAAAAAAAAATAATAATAATATATATAATAATAAAAAATAATCGTTTTATTTCGATTACGTTGTTTTCTTAATCGTTGCAAGCCATAATCGTAATTGCGATTAAAATACGATTAATTGATCAGCCCTAGTGACAACCCTACACATTTGAAATTAAACCCTACCTCGAGACTTTCCTCTTGGTTGGTTGTTACTCCAAACAATTTACACATCAGCTCTCTTGGAGTGAAGCACACATTTTTTGCTCTAGTAATCTAGTGCCAAGTTTGAAAGGCATTGCTATCACCTGCCCAAACAAACCAAACTGAAGGAGTAAACAATCCAGAGCTCAAACAAAATGCTTGGCAGCAATCGAACACATCCTGGGCTGTACACCTTGCTTCTCTCTCCGTTTGTGACAAGTGTTGAGTCACCAAACCTTTAGAATATCCATCCTCTGCCAGTCTCAATATCCTCGTGACAACATGGACGTCCTCAGCTGATGAAACGTAACTTCACAACATCTCCGGCTTCACCTTAATCTGAGAGTCTCCGTGGCGCTAGACACCCGATTAGCCGCAGTGGAAACTGATACATCATAATCTGAAAGAAGCTGGCCAACAGTTCATGAATGAAAAGTATTAATACCTGGCTGTCATGACCCTACCTGCTCAATTTGTCTCTTCTCACAGCTGGTCCATCATGGCATTAAGATCAAACGGTTACCTCAAATTACCTCCCCCTTCAATCTTCTTTCAAATGATTCTGTACTGGTAAACCTAAAGAAGAAGCTACACATCTGATGGATCCCAGAGAAAATAGTGTCCCGTTTCATGCAGTATGTTCCTAAATCTTAGGTATTGTGTTTGTAGAATCCTGCCCTTTCTATCTACTTAAGCATCTTTTAACGTAGGCTGCCCTTGCTCTTGGTGCAGTCAATCGCTCCACCCATGTTTATAAAATCCTACGTGAGATGTTAGTTTTGTCAGCTGATACAGAGCTGCCACAGACACCAAACCACTTTCAATCATCTCTGGGCGACAAGTCTCTTAGCAGGAGCTTCTACTTGATTTCATTTATCATCGGCCTTGAATCATAACAGGCCTGTCACTTTCTGTGGCAGTGATAACCTACTTTAGATGCTCCCACACGCTACAGAATCAAATCTGTCCATCTTATGATTTGCTCTGGTCTCTCTTCTCTACCGGCTCTGCGACAACAGCTCTGCGTACACACTGCTCTCTGCCAAATAGAGAGGTCAAATCATTTCAATCTAGGGTTTAACGTAAGAGAGTGACTCCGTGCATCAAGAAGTGATCACTGGAGATATCCACCAGAGCACTGCTGCCCTCTACCTGCGAGGATAAACATCAAAATGTATACAGTTATGATGAAAACATCCATCCAAAAAAGTTGGAAGTGCACGAGTCTGCCAATTTGAATAGATAATGTATTCCAGTCTATTATGCCAGGTGAAGCTGGCAGAGACACAGGCATAGTTGAGGATAAACATGAAATCAAAGTGTGAGAGAAGTTGCCGGCTGCAGATACAGTATGTGTGTGCCAAACGCGTTAAAAGTTCAAATTGGGCCTCAGGAATGATGAGTTAAAAAAATAGAATAGAAAAAGAGACACACTTTTAGGGCCAGAGATCCATGTTCCTGTTATTTCCACTGCACTTCTCTGCTGCTGGGTATATTAACTTACAGCGTGTGTGTAAAGAAAACCAAACAAGCCTGCAACCTTCACTGTGGAAACAGAGGAGTGTGACCTGTGCTGGGTGATTTATTCCCCGGCTGCTGCGTTACAATCATTCGCTGTAATCTTGAGTAAAAATAGGTGGATATTTCAGCATGCTCTGCGGGCAGTCAGACCTTTTTAATAGTTCAGTCACCTCTCATGAAGACAGGCTGGAGAATATATCTGCTGCTGGCCTTATCGTGGGAGGGGATTGCCTTAAGATGAAGTGGAGACAGTGCTGCTGCACTTGCCCTTAGCTCTCGCTGTGTTGCTCTCTCACTTTCTCACACACACACACACACACACACACACACACACACACACACACACACACACACACACACCATCCCCAATATGTCCCTATGGAAAGGACCTCAGCACATTTATCAAGTCCACACTCCCCACTGAGCCAAATTATGCTGTGCCATGATGTGCATTTTGCTGTTTATGTTAATACCTCCTATCAGCCAAGTGTGTGTCAGCACAAACTTCCAGCTCCCCCGCTCCAATTCCGATTACTACATTATCCAGACTTAAGCAGGATTAAGTTGAGGCGCCTTAAATGAACTTCACCTCATTTATGTTACGAAAGGCCTCAATCAGCCCGGTACAAGCAGAATCCATTAAACGCACCGTCTTATTAAAAGAGTTGTATTTGCCCACGATGGTGTAAGGAGCAATTCATCAACGAGGTAAACCGTCTGAGTCAGCACATTCTATTGATTAATTTGTGCTGAAAGGGGTTCAAGGAGGACATAATTCATTGGCAGAAGTTTGGTGGTCATAAAGACACTTAAAAGTGCATGAAAAGACTTCGGCAGCATACTAATCGTTCATCAAAACAGTGATCCTGTTTGTTTGATGGCAACAATAAACATTATAGAAATAAAACTGTTAATATCCACACAGACACGTTTCCTCGGTTACATTTTTGCAAACTCAATATTAAGAGAACATCTTTGCTAAACACATATTTGAAAGGTTGAGGGTCAAATGTCAACAATTTAATGAAAGATGTTTCTCTGACAATCTCAACGCCTACTCTAAGATAGTTCACTGGCACTGCTATTGCGAAGTGATTACTAGCACTAAAGTCAAACTACTGTTAATAATATAATTTAATATAAAATTGAAATTGTTACAAAAATAGATTTAATGTAAAAGGTAAGCGTTGATGTAGCTATTTTAAATGTGTACTTCACAGTATTGTCGGAAACTGTGAGATTCAAATGTAATAAACGAATAATCAGGTTTACAATAACACATTCTAATAAATGTGTTGACACAATGAATGTGTCATTAAGTGATTTTAACAGATTCAAATAAATATATTTAATGTGTGCGTACGGTGTAAGACCCCAGTCAGAAAACAGCTGAACCATGTCAGCCAGGTCATGCAAAGTGCCTTGTTGCTGAAGGGCTAATTACCCATTGTTAGTTGGAACCAAACATGAACACAGAGCAGGAAGTCAGTGAAGTTTCATGA